>NC_057806.1:363184267-363184850 GCF_018294505.1 Triticum aestivum | reverse complement strand
GGGCGGGCGTGGTGGCGCGGCCGCGGGAGGAGTGAAGGGCGGAGACGAGGCGCACCGAGGCACGGGGCCATGGGGCGCCGACCGGAGCGGGAGCGGGCGACGGCCGGGGCTGCGGTAACCGCAGCAGCAATGAAAAGGGGCGGCGGCCAGAGCCAGCAGGCCAAGGAAGGCCCCCGGGATGCGGGGCTGCACGTCTCGGCGCGGCAAGGGACACGGCCGAGGGCGGGAGCGCGACGACGAGCGTCGGTGACAATGGCGAACAAGCTAGGGGAGCGGAGGCCGAAGCACGGGGCGAGGGAGAGAGAGGAGGGGCACAGAGGCCGTGGCCTCACCGGAGTCGTAGGGTCTGGGCAGCGGTGGTCGAGGGGGTGACGGGGACGGCGCGACGCAGGTGGACGACGGTGTGACGGTCCGGCGAGGAGGCGTGGTCGAGGCGGTGAGGCTACGTCGGGCGGTGGCATCGTCGGGGCGCCGCGGCGAGGTGCCCAGATCGAGGGGGGGAGGAGGCGAGGAGGAGGGCGATGGGGCGTCGCCGGGATGGGCGCCGGCGGCGGGGCGTGAGGCGGCGCGGTTGCCGGTGTTA
>NC_057806.1:363176716-363184023 GCF_018294505.1 Triticum aestivum | reverse complement strand
TAGCGGTTAGGGTTTCTGTCGGGTGGGGGGGATAAGGTGGGAGCGGGGTGGGTCGGCCGGCTGGGCCAGTCGGCAGGGCCTTTGCCCAGTTGGGCTGGCCAGCTGGGCCACAGATGGCCCAGTGGGGGTGCCTCTTTTTATTTTTAGTTAGATTTGTCTTTTCCTTTTATTTATTTCATTTTTCTATTTTATTTCATTTTAATATATTTAGACATTTTCAAAAAGGGTGTTTGTTGCACTATAATCACCTAGGCATTTAACTGCACACTCCGAACATTTTAGTTTAATATTTTGAAAACTTTGTCGCTTGACATTAATTTAAATTTGAATTTGAAAAGGTTTGGAATCATTGTGAGGTTAGCAACAATAAGAGTGGTGATGTGGCATCATTAACGTGGAATTACTGTAGCCTAATTATCCGGGCGTCACAATTCTCCTCCACTACAAGAAATATCGTCCCGAGATTTAAGAGGGGGAGTAAGGGGGAAAGTTCTGGTTATTCTAATGGATCTTCTCGAAGAAGTTAATCCCTTTCGTTGATGTCTTCAATCCTTTATTCCAAAGCGTCATGATGAAGTTGTCGTCCTTTCTTCGGGGAACTCCATCGTACTTACGAATAGGTAAGGGGCAGCTCTACAATGATAGGATGTCATAAGGGAAATTCATCTAGGGGTATCCCAAGAATGAACATATGAGTATCTCTCGAGTTGAACAAATGACACACATCGAGAGCAAAGTAAGACGGTGTAATAAGAAGTTTCAAGCGGATAGGCAATCATTCATTGCCTGAAGCAGAGTGCGAAAGGGGTTCAGAGCAACGGGAATAAGTATTGTGTCCGATACCAGAATAGATCAACAGGCAAGTGGCCCGTGAATTACATACAAAGTCAAGCACGAGGAATAACTTTGACATCAGGTTGTACAGGAGAGTCAGGTTTCGATCCTGTGGAACTGTGGGTTATGGGCCCACCATGTGGGTTAAAAGTAGGAAGGTGGTAATGTCTTGCACGATCATGCAAGTAAGGCATGTCAGAGGTTATCCTGTCAGTTATATGTCAGCAACTACATCGGTACCAAGGCGAGGGACAAGGAGAACCATTTTCCTGCTCGTTGAAACGAGGCGGACCAATAGGCAAAGTTCTCGTCCATCGGTGGTTACCGAAATGTCACCAACAAAAGTAACAGGGTCTCACTGACAGAGTTGTACACCGAGGTGTTTACATAAGCAGTGAATTATTACTGCTTAGATCATATAGGTCGCAAGAAAGATTAACAAAACAAATGGAAAGGAAAAGGTGATCATCAGATTAAACAGAACAATGTAAAGGAAAATGTGTTTAAACACATATTTCAGGGGTATATCCTTCCCAAGGGCAAGCAGAGCATGATATCCATGACGGGATATAACGTACAAAACCCTTTAGGAAAGGGGAGAGAAATTTCCTGCCATTACCCATACAACGGTGTTTGGATAATTGAGCAAGAAACATTTGGCATTGGGCTTCAAATGTTCTTGTTGAAAATCGGAGTACCATAGACATGCTTCGAGATAGCATTGACATGGTCATCAGGTGAAGATCAGGCTTTGGAAAACACGAAGGATCCATCAGGAATAACTTGTAGAATAAGTCTTACAATTTCCTCATGGATGAATGGATAACCTTGCTGAAAAGGAATCTATAACGATAGGTCCTCCAGCCGGGGGGGGGGGTGCTAGGCATGACATCATGTTACCGGGTCATCAAAGGATCAACATCATAACTCTTGGAAAGTTGTCCCCAACCATCATATCTGACCGAGATTCATATCCAATTGGTGTCATGAAACCTCAGACTCAGGGGGTCCGAGAGGAAAAAGGTGCAACACAAATCGTCGAAATGGCATTGCAAGATCCTCGAGAAATGAACTATGGGAGCGGGTTTCTGAAGCAATAGTTCACCATTAAACCAAGGAGAGGACAAGGAGGTGTCTGGTGAACTCAACGGCAATTCACCGAGATTCCCAAAAGATGGATTTCCACAATTATGTGAACATGGGGATAACATTTGTCATATCAAATGATATAATGAGGTATGCTCGAGGAAAACAAACACAATTAAACATTGGTTGATAGGTGCGCCCGAAATATGGGTCGGGTTTGCACGACCAATGTCAGAATGGTGATTCAATAATCAATAGTCCAAGAACGAGCGGCCGACCATTAACTTCAAAGCAATAGGGTTACTAGAAGGGCAGAATTCAAACAGCACCGTTCACTTGTTGGTACACCGGTTGGAATTAACACGAGGACCAAGAAAGAATGGTGAGGGTGAGAAGTATCACCATACCAAGAATTCTTAAGAGGTGATGAATTTCTCACGACATTCTTGACATAGCAGATGGTAATACTTCAAGGTAGAACATAACATAAGTCGGTTAACAATGAACTCAAGGTATAGCCACAACACAAACAAGTTTGTGTTGGAAAGAAGGCAAGGAAGTAGTTTATGACACACAATTCATCGAGGGGCAAGGATGGTAATTCTTATCATGAATTTGATTGTTATTCTGGAGTAGCTCAGAAAGTTGATAATGATCACGACACATTTGTCGAGAGATTACCTGAAGATGTAATCGATCCGCGATCACATCAAGTCAAAAGAATGATGAAGCAAGAGGTTATTGGAACCATGGGTACGACACAAACTCGAACTCAAGCTTGTTGTTTAAGGTGAAAGGGTATGACGAGGAAAATCGACGTAAGGTTAGTTCATCGTCGAAAATTGGTGCTCCGAGAATAAGGACCAGGTAGCACCGTTAGAATCGTCACGACAATGATATAGCCAAACAGGCTAGGAATGGCGTGATCGGGTACAAACTCGTACTTATAGAAGCTTACTGAAGAGTTGTTGAACCGTAGAGCGGACTCGGTTCAGTTATCGGTGTCTTTGAGTGTTCAATAACTCCGAGCCCATGAAAAATTGTAATCGGTGAGTATGTAGTACTTGATGAAGAACTCATAAGAAATTATGCAGTTCCAAGATAATCTCGAGATACCAGGTGGTAATACTCGACGACAGATCAAACTAGAAGTTGAACTGGGGTATTGCTCTATAGAAGACAAGTGCTTAAACTTGCACAGGACATGATATTTAAAGGAGAACATGGTCAGAACCATGATTGCAAAAAGGCCAGATCTCAGATATAAGATGAACTTATACCAAGGGAATAATTGATTTTAAAAGAAGCTTCGATGAGAAGATGTACATTGTGTCCATGGGCATGAACGCAAAGTTCAAGGTCGACTCCCACTTCTCCAATGCACAACCTTTCATTCACTTCTCGCGCTCAATGAAGTTGTAGTTTTGAAATTTTATCTGGCAAAATACCAGAAGAGTACGACTCGTGAAAACTTTCGAGTTCACACCTATTAAGGAAGGCATAGGTTCAACCCATCGGGGCATCTTAGAATCATATACCAGAATCTTTAGAAGTAATTAACTCAAGCTCGAAGACAGAGCATGGTTAAGAAAGCAGAGGATACAATTTACCAAAGGCATTATGTATCAGAGGAAAGGCTCACAAGGTTATTGAATATGAAGGGCGTTGTCAGATAAAATCCAACAAAGGATCTGGTGGTCCATAAGGGATCTGACGTGAGCATCGGTACTCAACTAGAGGAAGAAGATTGCAAGGAGATCAGATTATAGAAACAACTGACTAACTCAATTGTCAAATGCAAAGGAATTATGATTTCCAAATCAAGGGATCAGAAGCAATGCTCTGAGTAGGGATGGATAAGTTGAATAGCCTTAGGGTACAATCAATGACAATTGGATTGGTCGAGAACCAATTCCAGTTAAAAGAATGGCAGCTTAGCCGGAGAAGTAATTTATAAGGATCAATGATGATTGCGTGCATTCGCAAACATATTGAGTCAACAGACTCAAAATGATAATGACAAGGAATGTCAATAAGATTTCTATACTTATGGGATTAATCATAATGAAAGCAAACAAGAAATTCCAGAGCAATAGGTTGCTGAGGATTTTTGGAATATCGGATGGTATTTCGAAGACTTTTGTGTAACACATGAACAACTGGGGGATGAGCGGATACTCTATAAATGCGAGAATTAACCGTAGGGGTATTCAAGTGACAAGAACAGCAAGGCAGTAAGTTCAAGGGATTATCGAAACCACGACGAGTTTTTCAGGGTATCTTGTAATAACAAGACCAACTGGGGATGATATAAGAATGACAACTGTAAGTAGTTACCCATAAGGGTTCACGGTGGAAGGGGAATTGCAAACGCGATGAACACAAGTTCTCGGCTTAACAACGGAAACTATCTTCAGGGTCTTCACGTGCAGCAGACGATCATCAGTAATAAGGGGCTCTTCGGGTGAAAGTGATAACGAGATCCTAATGTTAGATTTAGCAAAATTCATTTAACCCGAATAGAAGAGAGATCAGAGTCCCAGAGTAAAGGTCGAGGAGTAAAAGATCCTAGTACCACCCGATGGCGACGTGGGCCCGTAAGGCACACAGCCATGTTAGTAAAAGTTTTGCAATGACTAGACTCGACTTCGGCCAAGGAGTGTGGAAGGGGGATTCCTACACGCAGTCGGCTCTGATACCAACTTGTGACGCCCCCGATTCAATCGTACACTAATCATGCACGCAAATGTGTACGATCAAGATCAGGGACTCACGGGAAGATATCACAACACAACTCTACAAATAAAAGAAGTCATACAAGCATCATAATACAAGCCAGGGGCCTCGAGGGCTCGAATACAAGTACTCGATCATAGACGAGTCAGCGGAAGCAACAATATCTGAGTACAGACATAAGTTAAACAAGTTTGCCTTAAGAAGGCTAGCACAAACTGGGATACAGATCGAAAGAGGCGCAGGCCTCCTGCCTGGGATCCTCCTAAACTACTCCCGGTCGTCATCAGCGGGCAGCACGTAGTAGTAGGCACCTCCAGTGTAGTAGGGGTCGTCGTCGACGGTGGCGTCTGGCTCCTGGACTCCAGCATCTGGTTGCGACAACCAGAAAGAAAGGAAAGGGGAAAAAGGGGGGAGAAAGCAACCGTGAGTACTCATCCAAAGTACTCGCAAGCAAGGAACTACACTACATATGCATGGGTATATGTGTAAGGAGGCCATATCAGTGGACTGAACTGCAGAATGCCAGAATAAGAGGGGGGATAGCTAGTCCTATCGAAGACTACGCTTCTGGCAGCCCCCATCTTGCAGCATGTAGAAGAGAGTAGATTGAAGTCCTCCAAGTAGTATCTCCACTGTAGAATCTCCAAATAGCAACTCCAAGTAACAACTCCAGTAGCATCTCCAGCAGCATCGCAGTAGCATAATCCTACCCGGCGATCCTCTCCTCGTCGCCCTGTAGAAAAGCGATCACTGGGTTGTCTGTGGAACTTGGAAGGGTGTGTTTTATTAAGTATCCGGTTCTAGTTGTCATAAGGTCAAGGTACAACTCCAAGTCGTCCTGTTACCGAAGATCACGGCTATTCGAATAGATTAACTTCCCTGCAGGGGTGCACCAACTTACCCAACACGCTTGATCCCATTTGGCCGGACACACTTTCCTGGGTCATGCCCGGCCGCGGAAGATCAACACGTCGCAGCCCCACCTAGGCAAAACAGAGAGGCCAGCACGCCGGTCTAAACCTAAGCGCGCAGGGGTTTGGGCCCATCGCCCTGAGCACACCTGCACGTTGCGTGGGCGGCCGGAAGCAGACCTAGCCTAGCAGGCGTTCCAGTCCAATCCGGCGTGCGCCGCTCCGTCGCTGACGTCTGAAGTGCTTCGGCTGATACCACGACGTCGGGATACCCATAACTACTCCCACGTAGATGGTTAGTGCGTATAGGCTCGTAGCCAACTCAGATCAAATACCAAGATCTCGTTAAGCGTGTTAAGTATCCGTGAATGCTGAACAGGGCCAGGCCCACCTCTCTCCTAGGCGGTCTCAACCTGCCCTGTCGCTCCGCCACAAAGATCCACACAGAGGGCCGTCGGGACAAAGGTCCTTTCAGCCCCCAATCCGTGAATCACTCGCGGGTACTCTTCGAGCTGACCCGACTTTAGTCGCCATCTGTATAGTATGTATGTATGTATAGTATATACCCGTGATCACCTCCCGAGTGATCACGGCCCAATAGTATAGCAAGGCAGACCGACAAGAATGTAGGGCCAATGATGATAAACTAGCAACCTATACTAAGTATTTAGGATTGTAGGTAAGGTTTCAACAGATGTAGCAACAATGTCAGGCTATGCATCAGAATAGGATTAACGAAAAGAAGTAACATGCTACACTACTCTAATGCAAGCAGTATAGAGAAGAGTAGGCGATATCTGGTGATCAAGGGGGGGGGCTTGCCTGGTTGCTCTGGCAAGAAGGAGGGGTCGTCAACTCCGTAGTCGAACTGCGCAGCAGCAGTGTCGGTCTCGTAGTCTAACAGAGAGAAGAGGGGGAAGAAACAATGAATACCATGTAAACAGCTGCATAACGATGCACGACATGACAAGTAACGATGCTAGGAGTGACCTAACGTGGTATGAGGTGATGCCGGTTAAGGGGGGAAACATTCGGGAAAATATCCCCGGTGTTTCGTGTTTTCGGGCAGAGGAGCCGGAGGGGGAAAGTTGCGGGTTCGATAGGTTAGGGGTGTGAGGCGGACGAACGGACTGCGTATCCGGATTCGTCTCGTTATTCTGAACAACTTTCATGTTGAAAATATTTTAATCTGAGTTACGGATTAGAAGATATGATTTTCTAAAGATTTTATTAATTTCTGGAATTTAATTAATTATTTAATTTAATTCGAAAATGGAATTATGACATCAGCATGATGTCATGCTGACGTCAGCAGTCAACATGGGTTGACTGGGTCAATCTGATGGTGGGACCCGGTTGTCATTGTCTAAGACTAGCTAATCAGGTTTAGTTAGTCTAACTAAAATGATTAGGTTTATTAACTACAATTAATTAGGTTAACTAATCAGGATTAATTAAGTTAATTAATTCTTTAATTAATTAATTAATTTTTTAATTATTTTAATTATTTATTTATTTACTTCTTTTTTTAAAAATCTTTTTTTTATTATTATTTTTAAATTCTTTTTTGTTTTAATAAAAGGGGCGTGGGGCCCATATGTCATATGCCCACAGGGCCATACAGGTCGCGGGCGACGGGTTACGGGCGCGCCCCGTTCGGGCGCACGCCCAGGGGCATGCGGGTGTGGGCGCACCCAAGCGAGCACTCGCCCGCCGGGCGGGACGAGGCTGCCGGGGCAC